>NC_054388.1:60073327-60098327 GCF_017654675.1 Xenopus laevis | reverse complement strand
AAAGACAGTCACCTCAATAGGGGGCTTCATGCTAGCAACTGTAACATTCTGATGGTAGTGCAGAAAGGGACATGATACCAATTCATTATGAAAATGATATACAAAGTAAAACTATTGTAAACTGAGTAAAGCCAGCCATACATGAGGCCACCCTGGCAGCTGATTTTCTGCCCAACCAATATCTGATCCGAAAGTGAAATATCTACAGCATTGCAAGGTAGGCAATCATTATCAAGGTGGCATTTAGGGCCATTGCAGAAGTATCTTGATTAACCCCTTTGTATTTTTTTCAACTATATTAGAGTTATCACAGCCAGCCACAGGGTGGCAGCTTCATGGTGCAGAATATGCCCCAAGTACAGCCAGCGACACTCTCTCAAGGATACAGTATGACCCCGGATCAGATCGGGTCCTTGAGGTCTTTGCCTCCAGCTATGAACTCTACAGTAACAACACAGGCTGCCCAGCCACCCTATGCCAGGTAACATTACTTGTAATTTTCTCAGCGGTATTGCCTAATACGATATCTATATATATCTATCGATCTCTCTCTCTCTCTCTCTCTCTCTCTCTCTCTCTCTCTCTCTCTCTCTCTCTCTCTCTCTCTCTCTCTCTCTCTCTCTCTCTCTCTATATATCTATATATATATCTATATATATATCTATATATATATCTATATATATATCTATATATCTATATATATATATCTATATATATATATATCTATATATATATATCTATATATATATATATCTATATATATATATCTATATATATATATCTATATATATATATCTATATATATATATATATATATATCTATCTATATATATATAAAAATAATGATTATTTTTCTTTCAGCTCTGGTCAAGAAGCAGTTTCAGCTTCCCCATATATAAACCAGAGTACTGGCCTCCAGACAGCCACAGGGGTTCCCGCTTACGGCCAGCCAATGGCAATGTCATCTGATGCATCAGCCTATCAGAACACTACTTCTGCCTTGCCACCAGGCTCTGGCTACTCCGTGCCAGCCTCTCTGCATTCATTCCCCCCGCAACCCCAGAACTACTACCAGCAGCCTCTGCTCTGAAACTGAATCCCAGCGAGTGAATCCAAGTTGGATGTGTGTTAATTACCAGTCTTGTAACTCATATCACCAGGTTTCATGGTAAATACAGACACATAGGAAATATACATTGTTAGTCCAGCTGACCAGGAACCAGCCTGAGATTCCAACAATACAATGGTGCTCGATTCCATATGGAATAAATGCGCTGCTCTCTCTCTTTCCCTAGATTCTAAGCTGCCTGCGTACAATTGGGCTGATAATACACTGCCGTGTTACTAACAAGCTGCAGGTGCATAGGGGTATATGCTAATTAACAGCGCAGCCTTTCTTTCATGTCATGTGAAGGTTTATAAATAGAAAAAAAAACCTTTTCTGCAGGTAAAACTGCACAGTAAGGTAATTTTCTATAGCAGACACCAGTGGTAAGAAGTACACTATTTTATTGTATTTGATATTCTGTTTCTGTTGAAAATGCAAAAAAAAAAAAAAAATCCAAAAGTAAATTTTAAAATAAAATCATTATTCTTTCCTGAAACTCCTAGACGTGTATGGATAAATCACATTCGTGGCTGTTGTAATGTGGTGAGCTATTATTGAGTCCTTGGCAAATCATGGTAGGCCTCCTGATGTTAAAATACAATTGAGTTCAACAGCATGTGGAAGACCACAGAAGTCGAGCAATATAGGCTTTTGTTGAAGGTGGCACTTCTGGTGTATATGGCATGTCCAGCCAGCTAGTGAGTCATGTACAATATTTTTACTTGCTATTCTGTAACCTTGTACACTGCCATGGAACTGGCTTAGGCTGCTCTACTGACTTATGGGATCTGAGCAGCACACAGGCCCAGTCAGGCTGTTTTGTGCATGGGCTGGCACTCTTCTGTGTCTAGATTATAACTAGGGAGAGCTAGAACAGACCACTAGTCAGGGCTGGATTTACATAGTGGGCACCCCTAGGCCCGCTGTCATTCGTTGCCTCATCCCCTCCCTTTTATTCGCTCAAATTTTAATCATCCAGACTGGAGGTTAAAAAAACGATTCTATCTCCTGTGCATCCCCAGTGTTTCTGATCCAATGTGGGTGTGGTTGGGCAGCATGCCGCTCCCTAAAATTCTGCCGCCCTAGGCCTGGGCCTTTGTGGCCTTTCCACAAATCCAGGCTTAAAACTAGTCCTGCATGGCAGCTTACATGTTGAGGGCAAGGAGGTTTGTTTTGCATTGTTCACGAAGTATCGCATAGTTACGCCCCTCTGTATGTATAGGTATGTTTGTGTGTGTGTTGCTTTTTGTTTCATTTCTTTGTTATTTTGATACATAACACTTATGATAGTCGCTACATGATGGTGACTACAACTAGTCACTGTATTGACTTCTAATGTTTGTGATGTATAAATGCTTTGGTTTTTCTTTTTGTATTCATTTAACGCTGATCTTGTGATGATGAATCATGTGCAACTTTGATCTTACCTCCCAACATCTCCATTATCCCTAATGCCAAATTGTGCCCTGATTTGCTTCTTGGGGTAATCTATCTAATGCTGGGAAAGATTTTCATCAAATGATCTCTCATAAAACAGTAAAGCATTACTAACACCCCTGTATATAGATAACGGCTATGTTTCCCTTTTAGGATAGGTGGTGGTTAATGTTTTATTTTTTTGCATGATAATGTGCAGAATACCTGAAGTGTTGTTGGAATCTCACCATACTACACCATACCCTGTGTTGCATATTCACGTCCTTTCTATATTGAAACATATTATTTGCTTATTTGTTCTTCAAAGCTTATTATGTTGAGCCCCCATTCTGCTCCTCTTTTTGTATATGTTTTGTGGCCCTGGGACTGGCCTATGTGAAAGCCTTTCCTTTTTATTGTTGGTTTCGTTTTCTTATGGGCAAACTGCATAGATGGTAAAAGGCAGAAGCAACCAACATTGTGCCAGCTGCTGGATGAGGCCTGTTTGTCTTTCTTAATGTTAGATACAGTTTTTCAATATAAAATGGATAAATGTACTGATTATGGATGTAATAAATAGCACCTTATACAGGGTCCTATATACAGACCCCTTAATCACACAAATAAATGTAGGTGGGCTTTGTTGCATTAAAGGGGTTGTTCACCTTTGTGTGGTAACTTATAGTATGACGTAGAGAGTGATATTCTGAGACAATTTGCAATTGGTTTTATTTATTTATTTTATATTTTTTTATAAATTGAGATATTTAGCTTTTTATTCAGCAGCTCTCCAGTTTGCAATTTCAGCACTCTGGTTGCTAGCCTCCACATTACCCTAGCAACCATGCATCGATCTGAATAAGAGACTGGACTATGAATAGGAGAGGGTCTGAATGAAAAGATGAGTAAGAAAAAGTCAATAACAATAAATACGTAGCCTTACTACACTGGGTCGATGACCCATATTTGAAGGCCAGAAAGAGTCAGAAGAAAAAGGGAAATAATTTAAAAACTATAAAAAAAAATAATTAAGAACTATTGAAAATTTGCTTCGAATTATCCAGTCTTTAACATACTAAAAGTTAAGTTAAAGGTGAACGACCACTTTAAATCAGAGTGTTTCTTTTTCTCAATCCACTGGGTGTTCCATTACCCTGATACAGAAGCGTGGGGCTAACTGATAACATTATTTACTACGTATGCTGGGTATCATCATCTTACACAGATGTTTGGAGCAGCGATCTGATTGGTCAGTCAGATTATTGTATGTATACCATTTCAACATAGGAAGCAATGTCATTATTGATTTCCCATTGGAGCAAAGCTAGTGTCCTGCAAGGTGCTGCCTTGTGTAGCCCATAGATGCTTCTCCATTACCAATAAGTCAAGCTTGGACCCTACAGCTGTTTCCAGAAAACAACACCCCGGCATTCACTGACAGCCGAGACACCTCTGGGGATGGTGGGAGTTTAGTTCCCTAACACGCTAGTAATCCTTTGTTTTACTTGTATTTGTTTCCATATTGAATTGAAATGTGATTGGTTGCACTGACTTGAGGATTGGAGAAAATTTAAGCCTACACCGTAATGCTGGAGCGTTTCTAACAGAACAGTTTCTAAAGCGTTAATCCATTTACCAACAGCTGTAATCATTTTCTGGTATATAAAGTATAAATAGTGTATATAGACAATTGTCTATGTGAGATTTTATATAAACTGCTACATAAACCATTTCTCTTTGGATGGGGGGTCATCACATTTGTATAAATGGCAGCAGTCAGTTATGGGTTTTTTTTTGGTTTTTTTTTTAATGCTTAATTGTAATCTAATCTATCTCTGTAGATAGTGTAAGGATCCTATTCTTTTTCCATATGTGCATTTAGCAGTTTACATAATGTTAATAGGTGAGGGAAGGATGTTTGTTTTTTGTTTTTCTGAACAATACTAAATTGTAATATTTATTTTACAGACTGTTCCCAATTAAAGATTTTGCTGTCAAAATCACATTATTTTGTTTTCTTCTTTTGGAAAATGAAAGTAGAACCAAACTTTCTTATATTCAAAGTAAGAATTACATGGGTTTTGAACTCACTGTCCATCCATCACTCTATGGGTCAGATTTATCAAAATGTGAGTTTAGAGAATAATAATTAAACACTCAGTCAGTGTGGGGTCCTTGAACTTGCATTGTGTAAGCAAAGCTGGCCATATATGGTGAGATGTTCTCATGTGGCTTAAGTGATTCTTGACCCATTTGTTCCCCCCCCCCATGCTTTAGACCAAAATGGGGTAATCATATTCATCATACAGCAGAACCTATGGAGGCCCACATAATTGGACTGCATCAACCCACCAATGTGGTTCTTGACCAATGGAAACTTCAAACCTGCCCAATAGATATCGGCCTGATTTTCAGAGAGATCCGTGAGCCCCATACACAGGTCCAGGGCCACTATCAGTAATTGTGTGGTCCCTTTCTACTAAGTTAGAAGGACTTCAAATCCCAGCATACTTCACTTTACAGTGGAACAAGGTGAAGGGAGGAGTTAAATGACTCTTCCAAACAAGTGGGGGTACAATAGTGGGAACATTATTTTCTTAATAGACAGAAATGTGAATGTCAGTTGTTGATAAACGACAACTCCCAGCGTCCCCCCTACACACTATTCAGCTGTAGGACTGTAGTCAAACTACTACTCAATATTTGCAAATCAATTCCATTATAAGAAAAGAATCCTATTCCCGCACCACCACTTTTTCTTTTGTATTCACATTGCTATAAATAGCTAAAGGCATTGCTCTGGGTAGTGCTTAAAGGGGTTTATTTTAGTGCCAAGATATAGCCAGACGGGGTGTTGCTTTAAACTTCACACGTTTCAGATCATTTCCTGCAATGTTATTATTCCTGATCCTGTGCCCATGGCATGTGAGAAGTGAACAAATGGTCTTCTAATTACTGCTTCTGCTTCTAATTATTCCTTCTGTCAATATTTCTAAGGGTAGAACTACACGGCCGATTTCAATGCGTTTTTCGGCGGATCTGATGCGATGCACCAAAATGCAGGCATCATATGTTTAAATTATTTTTAGGCACCAAAAATGTCTAGAGGTGGACCTGTTTTACCAGTATTTATTAAAATTCTATATGAATTAGGGCCTCTTGGGGCACCTTTAACACTTTGGCCCCTGCCCCGCAGCGTCTGCTTCCTGTTACCCCTCTGGGTGATTCTGATTATATGTTATATTGAAATAATACTGTAGTCAGGTTCACCATCAGGGAAGCAAGAGGGTACAACTGTACCAGGCACGGACCTCAAGGGGGGCTTTTCTAATTAGCCGGGCCCCCCTTACCAGTGAGGAAGTGATGCGCCGCTGAAAGAGCCGAATGTCCCGAAGTTCCAAAGAGACCAAAGTCCAGAAGAGCCAAAGATCTGAAGTCGCCAAGCCACGAACAGAGCCCAATCGGAGCCAAAGCAGCGAAAAGACCCAAAGTCACGAAAGAAGCTGAGGAAGAACCTAAGGTAAGTTCCACTGAACACCAACGTGGTTTTTTTTAAAAAAATTTTTATTAAACCCCTGGCCTCAAATGTTTTTTTTTAAAACATTCTATGACCACCAATGATTTTTTTGACCAAAAGGGGGGCCCTGAATACCAATTATTTTTTTTAACTTGCAGGGGGGCCATGACCACCAATATTTTTTTTTTTTTTAAAGTTTGACACTGGCTGACAATTGTTTTTTTAAAGGGGACCCTTCACCCCCCAAAAAAATATTAAAAATCCTGTTTTATAACATTAGTTAAGCAAAATTAACTTAAATTACATGATGCAAATTATTTGAATCTTGTTTCCTTCGGTCAGGGAATTCATAATTATATTGAGCAGCCAGGTGCCATTTTGTGGACACTGTTATTAAGGCAAGCCTTGTATCATCTCAGAATCTTGTTTGTGAACTAGAATGGAGGACTTGATGTCCAACCCCATGCACTGGCTACACAATTAAAAGGTGAAGAGATCAGGGGAATGTGGGGAGAACAGTGACATCTAGGAAGTGCTGAATGGAAAGTGAAAGTAATTGTCTGCCCTGCCTCTATGCCTTAGACAATATTTGATTGACAGCTGAGATTTTTAAATGAGTTTACAACAGCTATAAACACTTCAATAAAAAATAGAATTTGGATTTCATGTTTAATTTGAAAAGGACTTTTATTTTATAGATTTTTGTGTCTGGGTGACAGGTCCACTTTAAATTATAAGGGGCCCTCACCACCAATGGCTTGGCTTTTTATAACTTGATAGTGGGGTGGGGGGCTGTGTAGACTTTTTACTGTGGTGTGGGGGTGGAATCTGGGGTGGGGCTCGGGGGCCGAGCTGGGGTGAGCAGGGGCCAGGGAGCCCAAAAAATGTTGCTGTATGGGGCCCCAACATCTCTGACTCCTTCTTAAAAGGTCTATAAGCATTGTGGGAACCAAAGTATTGGCTGGACTTTGGGTTTGTGATTTGCCCTGCACTGCTGGTGTAGTCAGAACCATCAGTGCACAGAGGGGCAAACCACAATCTTAAATTACATTTACAACAGGTTTAAAATCATTGAACAATCAGAATGAATTGTTGGATATGGAGTAGTGACTTGGCATTACGTTTGCAAAATGTATATTACGATTTACATCCCCATTAATTTGTACATTGGTAATTATAACCCTAATGGGGTAGCTATAAGTACAGTGTCTCCCAGTGGTATATGTGATCAGATTGCAGCATCAGCTACATGAGAACAGGAGATTTGATAGGCTTTAGTGCAGGGAATTAACCCCTTCTATACTGGCTTGTGGGTGTGCAATTACAAGTATGGAGAGAGAGAAGCCTCAGCCCCGTGGAACATTTTCCAGGCTTTGCCAACAGATTTGTGTGGGGGCGAGAATCAACTAAGCACAAATTATATTCTAATCCAGTCCCTTCCCAGAGTCCAGCGTGTGGGGATGTATATAATCATTGCTCCTACTGACGCCAATGACTTGCAGCTTTGTTGAGTGGCAGCCTCTGGCAGGACACATGCATTTGTAGGAATAACAATAAAAAAGGTTTATTGGGACATCTGAGCTAAATGTATTAATGTAGATTAATGCTAATGAGAATAAAGAAGAAATGGGTGGGGAGAGTACAAGGGGGGGGGGTTTACACCCCCTGACCACAGATTTGTCTACCTGGAACTGAGTGATTATTGGAGCTGGAACTAGGGGTAAACTGAAGAAGCAATTTCCTATGGAGCAATGGCAGGGGGTGCAATTCCTCCCCTTAAAGAAAAAAAAATATGCATCAGTCATTGCTCCTGCTGCCCTGAATCTGCCCTGTTTCAACAATTTTCTGGGCGAGTGGGAGGACAACATGGGTGGGGTAGCGATTGGGAGTGCACTGTGCTGAGTTGGTAAAAATTAGGTTGGCCATCTGTTCAGTTTTGACCAGAAAAGTTCAGTTTTTCTTAGGGGTGTTCAGGTTTGCGCCTTTTGAAACATAAACAATAATCCAGCCAATAACTATATTTGATGTCAAAAACCTGCGCCCACAAACACACCCCCACATATCATCACCCCACCCCCAATGTCACTGCCTTCAGTAACATCATCTCGCCCCCTTGTTTGGTTTTGGTGGAAGTCAAAGGTGGTAACCCTAGTAACAACTGAGAGGAGGGTAGCAAGCAGGTGCAAGTACTTGTCTTTGGTATAGTAAGCATAGTAAGGCCAGATGGCATCAGTGTTAAAGGGATACTGTCATGGGAAAAAAAAAATTTCAAAATGAATCGGTTAATAGTGCTGCTCCAGCAGAATTCTGAACTGAAATCCATTTCTCAAAAGAGCAAACAGATTTTTTTATATTCAATTTTGAAATCTGACATGGGGCTAGACATTTTGTCAGTTTCCCAGCTGCCCAAAGTCATGTGACTTGTGCCTGCACTTTAGGAGAGAAATGCTTTCTGGCAGGCTGCTGTTTTTCCTTCTCAATGTAACTGAATGTGTCTCAGTGGGACATGGGTTTTTACTATTGAGTGTTGTTCTTAGATCTACCAGGCAGCTGTTATCTTGTGTTAGAGAGCTGTTATCTGGTTACCTTTCCATTGTTCTTTTGTTTGGCTGATGGGGGGGGGGAAGAGAAGGGGGGTGATATCACTCCAACTTGCAGTACAGGAGTAAAGGGTGATCGAAGTTTATCAGAGCACAAAGTCCCATGAAAGTATTCCTTTAAGCACTACAATGGTTGCATAGTATACTCAGAGGGGGTCACAGGAGTAGCTAGTAAGGCATTTCTGCCAGTGGATCTGATTTTTACAGGATAGTTTTAAAGGGTGGGGCTTACAGGGAAATGGGTGGGGTTTTGGGTGATCAGGGTTGTGACAGGACATATGACAATTTTGTGCCAGGGAAAACGTCCTAACACATACAAACACACTAGGAATGTTCAGGTTAAGAAAAACCCGAACTTGCGCCTGCTTTTACCTGACTTCTGCCCTCCATTTATAGAACCATGCCTGCATGGCCTGCCGATGACATCACAAAAGGGGCAGGGCAGACACACCTATAAAACCGGAAGCCTACAGTGTAATGTTGCGGGCAGGGAGAGCAGGCAGAAGAGCTTAACCTGCACCCTCAAATAGACCTCAGAGAGGTCAATGGGGACCCGCAGGGGAAACCTGTGGGCTGGCCTAGATTTGTGGAAAGGCCACAAAGGCCTGGGCATAGGATGGCAGATTTTTAGGGGGGCAGCATGCTGCCCAACCACCCCCGCATTGGTTCAGAAGCCCTGGGGATTTGAAGGAGATACAATAATTTTTTACATTTCCTGTGAACCAATGCCCTGTGCTGCGGACCCAATGATGAAAATGTATGCATGTACACAAGGGGAGGGGAAGGGGGTGATGAACGACAGTAAATCCGGTCGTGCCAATGGGTATCGGGTCGGCCCACAAATTACTAAAACACAAAAGCAGTAGCAGTCCCTGTAGGCACCATGTGGCTCTGGGCTTTGTTGCAGCCAAATCCCTGCCCCTATAGAAGTCTCCCAGAGACTGGCAATCAGATGCAAAATGTGCTTCCCAGAGAGGAATGAGGATGAGTTGGACGACACCCCCCCCCCCCTAGAGCACTTGTGTAACCCAATCACAAAAATAGTCACACTGGGGGTGCCACTCGTGTATATATACAGAGTATGTAAGGTAGCGGGGAGTTTCCTTCTCTGTAGTATGACTAGAAATCCTCAGTTCTGTGGGGAATGAATGGTGGTACACAATCTGGAAACCCTGCTGCACAAGGTTTCAAAAATCGATATATAACAAAAGAAAATCAGATGGCACTCACAGCAGCAAATGTGCTGAAACCCTTTCTCAAGAGCACTTGAGAAAGGGGGAGCAACCCCCGAAACATTGTGTGGAGATCTCAATCAAACACCCTAAGGGCTATTCCACACGGGGAGATAGCGACGCGTTTGCGGTCGCGGCAACAAAGCGCCGCGACCGGCGCAGGCGACAGTTTTGTATGGGCGCCTATGTAAAAACGCCTGTGCTAACCACACGAGGCGATGCGCTTTTCAACAGTCGCCTGAAAATGCCTCGCCAGGCTTTTTCAGGCGACTGTTGAAAAGCGCATCGCCTCGTGTGGTTAGCACAGGCGTTTTTAGATAGGCGCCCATACAAAACTGTCGCCTGCGCCGGTCGCGGCGACTGACGCGGCGCTTTGACGCCGCGACCGCAAACGCGTCGCTATCTCCCCGTGTGGACTAGCCCTAAGGGTTTCAGCACATTTGCTGTTGTGAGTGCCATCTGATTTTCTTTTGTTATATATGAGCTTCCTTGCCTGACACATCATCAATTAGATTTAGGATCAGTGTTAGAGGAAAAGGGTTATTTGGAAAAGATGTAAAACACAGCCCCAATTATAGGGGCAAAATAACATAAATAAGGTAAATTATTTTGCTATCCATAGAAATGTTTTGCCTATGGAAATGTTCCTGGGAAGTTGTAAAATGTACCAACTGCATGGAAGAATTCCAGTGCAACTAGCCCAGTATGGATACATTGTACTAATACACCTTAAAACTTGCAGGATACGGGGGTGGGGCAAGGGGAACCTCTATTGGTTCCTTCTTCTGGAACAGCACTGTTTACATTTAGGGTGGGTATCGGGACACGCCTCCCTAGGAGATGCTGACATCACAAAAAGGATAACAAGGGGATTTTTACCCCAAAAGAGCATTGAGCGCCTCCCCGCGGTACAGCAGTTGGTGCATCCCATCCGTGCTGCTGAAGGCATGTGAGAGTCGGGCAGCAGCCTATCAGGAGCCGGGGAGAGCAGGGCTCAGTATAAGAGCGGGGCAGTGACTGTTCCTGGAAGACCTTGAGAGCTGCTGCAGGTCACAACTCCTCGATGTGACGATGGGGGGCTGTTAGGGACCAAGGACTGTGGAGCTGCTGGTGGGACGGAAGCCGAGGGGCAGCGGGTCACACACGACCGATATCTCCTATGCTTGGGTGGAGCGGGCTGCCGGCTGGGATGCTGATGCTGCTGAGGAGCTAGTGCTGGCGTGAGGGCTGCCCCAGGCGCTAAATCTCCGGCGGCAGCTACAGAGACATGTCTAGGAATTCCTACCCCAAGAACGGCATCTCCGAGGCGCTGCACACTCCTATATTCCAGGTATTACAAATCACACATCCCTGGCTGCACTCAGCACGGGCATCCTCCTCTCCCCGACACCATGCTACACAGGCACAGTAGCGACTGATGGACACTATACTACACTATCCATAAACAACTTATACCCGGGCTGCTAAATCTCAAGATACTGCGATGGGGGGACACAGAGAGGGCTGCTGGGTGCCCCCTGTAATTTAATGGTCAGCTCCTCTTTGGCATCCAGTGCCGTGAACTCTAGTGCCACTGGTAGCCACATATTGGCTTGCATGGCCAGGAGCAGGAGGGCCCCTACTTTAAAAGAAAAGCATTGCTACTCACTGCCCCCCCCCCAATGGTAGACTGGGAATTAGTTATTTTGGTACTTAATTGGATCATTTAATTGTTTAGGGCTAGCTCATTCCCACTCAGTCTGAACTGTCCTTGAATTTAATGATATCCCTGAAATGAGAATCCTGGATATTGGTCATATTAAGTTTAGGCTAAATTGGGAGACCTGGGTGCTGTGGGGTGACATTGACAGAGGTGTGAGAGCTGGTGGGTACCTACTAACTGGGCTCCATAGAGTGCAGCCTGGCTCTGATTCCCACACTGTGTCGTTGGATCAGGTTTCCCGTGGGACGACTTCCAGAAGAAGTAGACTGAAGAGATCCGACGGCAGCACCACTTCCACCAGCTTCATCCTCAGGCAGGTAGGAGAGACGTCTGTCCTCTGGAAACTGATTCCAAATTTATAAAACCTCTTGTGTATACATACCTTTAACATCACTCGAATTCTGTATTGGAAAGTTGCTTAGAATGACATTGTCTTTCAGTATGCAAAATGTTTTGGGTTTGCTTGCCCTTTAATGCTACTTGCTCCAAATTACAGAAGGACCCCTTACCTGGCAAACCCCAATTCAAAATGTGAGGGGGGGTTCCCTATCATTTGAAAGACATTTATTTGGAACGGACTACTATGATGACAGCAAATGAATAGATCATTAAATTAATGGAACAACGGTACTAATTAGCTTTGTTTATTTATCCTGTGCAATGGATTAATGGGGGTCCGAATATCACCAAGGCCTCAGCATTATAGAGATGCTCGTCTGCACAGTGTGGAGATATAAGGGGAGATTGGGGAGTCATCCAGCACAGGGGAGGAGGCTGTAACTTTAGCAGCTGCTGCTGAACCTCTTGGGGGGATATTGGCTTTAGAGTTAGTTTTAGAGAAGTAATAAAAATAAAGAACCCCAAAAAGAGAATAAAATGCATAATTCTAAAACTTTATTCCAAGGTAAATTAACCCTTTAAAGTGGCCAGGGTTTGGTTATCAACTTTCACTCCAATGGACTGGGATGAAGGTGATTATATTGGTTAGGGGGGATGTGCTTTGTGCTGATATCTATAGGCCGCATATCTGCCATGGGATTGGACAAGGCCATTCATTCAAGGATGCTGGAAATAGCACCGTTAACCTTGGGCCTTTGTCTTCATTTACTGTGACATCTGCAATCTGACTCAGTACCTGACACGCCTACGCAGTCAGTTTGCTGGAATAGTGACACTTATACAGTTACCATGTCCAATGGAGTTCCAGTGCAGCACATACAGTGTCAATGACTCTCATGTTTCCCATTGGGTCTGTACTCACGAGCGCAAGCTTGCAATACACACACACATATTTATTTTACAGCCTATTGAACAGCTTATTGATGTAGTAAAATGGGACATCGCCATCTGCTGGTTGAAGATGGTACAGGGGATATGCTTATCTGCTCTTCTATTGTTCTTTAACCAGCAGACGGCAATGTCCTATTTTACAAAACCCAGTTAGCCAATTATTTGTAGGTTGTATCAAGGCAGTCACAGGAATAATATGTATAAACAAGAAGTAGTAACCCAGCAGTCCTGGCACTACAACATCCCTTTGCAACCAAAGGTGTGCAGTTAAATATCTCTATTGAGGCAGGAGAGTCTCTGTGCTCAGACACAAATGTGGGTGTAGTTTAAGGTGGGCACTGGGTGTAAATGGGTAGAGTTATCAACTCTTCCAATTTTATTGGGAGTTGCCTGTTTTTGGTGCCCTGCCCCCAGTCTCTCATCGCCATGTGTAATTCCCCTGGTTTTTCACTCCTGTGATTTTTTTCCCACATGCCTGAGCAGAAGTAGCGCAGTGATGTCCCTTCCACTAGTGCGTGTTGTGATGTCACTTCCGGTGAAGTCATGAGCACTATGAAATAATGTTGTCAGCACCTCATGTGCACGGCATTTGTACCCCGGTGGGGCCTTTTGCCGGGTTGACAGCTCTGATATTGGATCAGGGGAGTGGCCTAAAATGTCCTAGAGGCAGTTTGAAGTGTCCTGGACAGATGATGATGTGACAAGTATTGATTCATAATGTAGAGAATGTTGGAGGCAAGGACTAGCAAAGTGGCAGAGGTTAATAGGCCCCACAGCAAAGTCATATGGCTGCACTAAATATTAGGAAGAAGACATTTTTCAGAAGCATATATTGAAACTGCTTATAATTCGCTGCCCCACTGGGTCCTCTATATCTCCTGCCCCCAGCAATTGCAGGCTTTGCCTCCTCTATAGTTATGCCCAGAGGGCTAAGTAGAGCTAATTTGCCAAAGGGCCTCTGTGACTGGAGTTTTGTTCTGCTGTGCTGACAGCCCCCAGTGGTCCCCAGATACCCAGTATGGAGGTGAGTTTTGAGCTTCTTAAAAAATCGGTGCTATAGAAGGAGCAAAAATGCAATCATAAGGGGCCTTCTACCCCTGACTGGTGCTACTCAGGGTACTGTTGTGCACAGTGCCAGAAAGAATTATTATTAACATGTATTTATAGACCTCCAACAGACTTAAAAGCAAAGGGCTATAATAAATCATCTGTAAATATTTTAAATAAGGAAAAGGGGTACAATCGTCTCTAGAAAATGTCTACCTTTGGTAGAAGGTTGTACCCATTTTCCTTATTTCATATATTTTACAACATTGCAATGTCATAGTAATTCCAGTGCCTGCCTCAGCCACTCAGGGGTTAAGCCCATTTGGAAGCAAGCAGCGGGGGGAGCTCTCCTGAGCTAATTTTGTTCTGATTTTGCCTTTGTTTCTTTTTGGCAAGTCTGTAGCAAATGCACAAAATTCTGCCTGCTCCAGCTCCCAGGGCTATGCCATAAGGGCAGGAGCGGTGACTCAATGTCTAAAGCAAAGTGTTTGGAACCTGACCATTATTCCCTTGTCAAGGAGGAGATCCAAAGCCCTCTGCCTTATATTCTGTACCCCGTTAATGGCTTTAGATGAGCCACGTATAACGGTGCTCTGTCGTAGAACTACTGCTGGGAGTTGTAGGCTTGCTTTGGAGTATGCTACAGAAAGAATATTTATGTCTCAATTTTAGACCTATGACTGGTGTGTGACTTTTATCTGATACACCCGACCACTCCAGATCCCCCTTTCTTGACACTCCCCAAGTCCAACTCATCCACTGCTTGCTGTTGCTCTTGAGTACCAGCCCCCTCTAATTGACATGTGAACAAGGGCCCTGGTGTCATGTAGTGGATGGGTAGGAAGCAAGACAAACAGGGGGCCCAGAAGGACCTGGTCCACTGAGATTTTACCCAGTATCTCGGGGTGCCAGTCCGTTCCTGGTTTTAGAAAACAGGGTGGATTTATTGTTCTCTATGGAGTAGGTCACATGGTTTACACACTGTTGCAAAGAGAAATTCAATAAGAAATTATGGAATTCTTTTTTTTAGTGTGCCTAATTAGTCTTAAGCCATGTGCAGGGCCACTATTAGGGTAGTACAGGGAGTACTGTAGTCCGGGGGCCTCATGGCAGAGGAGACCCTGTGATTTACAGGTTGTTAAATGGATAGAGATTAGGCAGTTTTTTGCTATAAAGGGGATTAAATGGTGGGTATGCACTGGGCGTTTTTTTTCTATTGCGGCCTATTCTATTGAACAGGGTGTAATAAAAACTGGGGACCCCTGGGAGGAGTGAACTTATTTTATGTCTCAAATTCATATGCTGCATGTTCAAGGCTACTTCTTTGTTCAGATATTTAATGCATGGCTGCACAGAATTCAATGCAGCTCTCAGTATGTCTCAGAACTGTTTGGTAACTGACCCTGCAGGATGTCATTTTTATATTGTTTCTTAGGGCTGTGGTAGATGTGGAGATTAGTTGCCCACGATAAATCTTCACTACCACAGGAGACCAATCTCCCTAAGGGCAGTGGCACACGGGGAGGTTTGTTGTCCAATATTATTTTTGAGCTACAAATCCTTTGAAATTGTCTCTCCATAGGAAATAATTTAAATTGCTGGCGGTATGACCAACATATCGCTAAGACGGCTTAAGTTTCCTCCAGAAGCAACGTTGGGCAACTTAGCGATATGATGGTTATACCCACCAGTGATTTCAATTATTTCCTATGGAGAGGCATTTCCGGGGGAGATTCTGGGTTGGTAGAGTTGCAGCTCTATGTCAGTTCCAGCAAATGTTTGCTTACTAACAGTGCATGTATCCAGCTCCAGGCATTGAAGACCAAAATTCACCAACTAAGATTTACCATAGGACCCAGGAGCTGAAAGGATTGGTTATTTCATACTTTTATTGCATAGAGAAGCTGTGGCCACATGATAATACATTTACTATGCCGGGTCCTGGGCACAATACCAAGTTAAATTTAGATGAGAACACAGGAATAAGAAAGACTGAAATAGAAAGGAGCATGAGCCTGGAGAAGAGGAATCGAAGGTGTGAGTAATCAGTAGCGTATCTGTTACCTGCTCCTTAACCAAGTAATGTTCCAAATCGTTGGCTGCAAACTAAATGGATTTCTGTGACAAATCTTGCCTTACTATGCATATTCTCCCACATTTACAACTCCATCACCATAAACCCTACTATATTGTTAGTGATGTATGGGGATTCTGGGATCTGCAGTCCAGCAAATGCTGGAGACCTGCTAGTTCTCTGATTTAGATCATTTTTCCGCATAAAATTGTGGGTCTGATCTTTATGCATTACTTAGTGCCCTTTCTTCACTTATATTCCTGACTTAAATGAACCAGAAGTTGGGCTGCTTATTCTATTGGTGTCTGGTCTGGACCCCATGAAATCAGATTCAGTGATGCCATAGGTGGGTGTCAGTATCATTTTAAGGCACTTGCCAAAGATTTGGCTGAGCAAGGAATAAATGATCATATTATACAAATGAAAAATTGTATTTGCACTGTATTTGCACTGATAAAATGTTGTATTAAGGGACTGGCTCAATGTGTTATTAAGAGGGCGAAAGTACTCCTGGTGCAACCATTCTGTGCAGCTGTTCTCTTAGCACATCTAGACCATCCTGTTCCTTAATGTAAATCAATATGGCAGCTCCATTCATCTGTACAAATCCAAGAAGGAATGCTCAGTGCAGAAAATATGCTTCCATACTAAAAAACATAGTTTTATGGATAGCCCCAGAATGCAGATCCTAAAAAGATTATGTTTTTATACTGACACAGAATTCCTAAGTGACTTCTAATATCCTTATAATTTACAGTAGGGGTATATTATCCCTTATAATCAGCGCTACTCCTGCCATGAGGCAAGATGAGAGCCTTGCCTCAGGCGGCAGTGAGCGACCACTTATAAGGGGCGGCAAATTCGGCTCCACTAGTGCAAAGAGCGCTATTGCTCTCAATGCACTAGCGATGCTGTCCCCCTTTGACCCGCTCTGATGTTGATTTTTATGCACGGAGCAGGAAACGGGGGGCGGCACCTGGATTGCTGCCTCAGGCGGCAGCAGCCCCCAAATCACCCCTGCTTATAATACATATATCCCTGTATAACTGAGCCTGCAGCATTTTACCTTTATATGGTCACAGAAATCCTCAGTGATTTCTAATAACCTTTTTTTTTTTTACAGTGGGGGTGCATAAATCCCTATATCAAGATTAAAAACATGCCATACTTCTCTATTAAAGAGAGGCGATTCTTGAATAAGGGGAATAAAAGAGAACACAGAGATAAAATTAGAGCCGGTTGAAAACAAGGTGTTTGTGCAGAAAGACAATATATACAAATACACAGTAAAACTACGTGTGCTGAACAGCCTGCTATTTGCATAAAGATATGGGCGTTACAATAGTAAAGGGAAGGGGGCATAATTACTGGCTTAGGTGCAAGCAGTAAGTGGCTCAGCACATGTAGATCTTATTCAAATAATAATCAGAACACAGGTACCAGGCATAGAGGCCCCTTTTTCCTGAAAAGTTCCTGCTTACTTAGTCTTTTTAAAGGGGGATTCCTCTGCTGGTACAGTATGTCTCTGTATAGATTATGAGCAAACTTAGTGGTCTGCTCCTGCTGAAATGCAGGGGAATACATATGCAGCCACACAGGTTCTCCCTGTACAGACTAATTAATGGCTGTCACTGTTTCTTTTTACCAGGTCACATGTAGGTGATAAAGGAGAGAAGTAGGGGAAGTGACAATGGCAATTAAGTGCAAGGCTGAATCTACAAGTCAGTCAATCAGTTGTTTGTAGTGGTGTACATACCTAATTCAGATGCAGACTGTAGAATATAGAAAGGGTGCTATGTTGATCTTGCTTTTGACTTGTACATACACCCCCTTTATATCACAAGCTCTGACCTGCTGTTTGTATCTATGGAAACAGGAATCTTTCCCTTACTATATTCTGAAATAAAAAGCTATTGGCTCTGATTTACTATAAGCGGTGCAATTGTGGAGTAATTAGGGAGATACAGAAATGTTGATGGGTATGCCCGTACAACATTGACAGTGCAGTATTTATAAAGGTGTGTATGTTTACTGTGGATTAATCTGCCATCATTGTGCACCCCCTATTTGCTGGTGCAAGCTATTAAATTTAGTGGGACAAGTTAAGAAAGAGAAGAAATTCTTGGGTAAAAAGTGATGAAAAAGATTTATTGGCAGCAAGAAACCAGAATTGTGAAGAAAACAAGCAGAGCAGGGCTAAAACACACAGATGCCCAAGGCAGAGCCCCCGGAGAGCCCCCTGCTTTGGCCACCCAAACCCTCTGCTCTGCAACTAAATCCCCTGCTCGGCAGCCTCTCCCCATCATCAGAGCATTACCCTGAGTAGGGTTTAAGCCTTTTGGAAAATACATTACTGGCTGGGGTAGGGTTGGGTCCATGAGAGAGCATGACAATCACACAAACAGGGTCCATGCCATCAGGATCGCTAACAGACGGGAATGTCTAAATTGAGCGGGCATTGGGGGAGTGATTTGGGTCAGATTGGGAGTAGATTTGGGGCAGATCAGAGGCATGGCAGGTAGAGAGTAATAGTCATTACAAATTGACCAGCATGTACATGCCTTGGCTGGTATTTTACTGGCTAGGATCCTAAAATAGTGACCAGGTGACAACCCTAGCCCTGAGATGCAAACAAGGCTACCATCAATAATCCTGGGGCCCCATTTCACAAAAATCGCAGAGCCCTCCCCCCATGCGCCATAATTATTAGCCCACTAGTAACATGGGTAACCCTTGGTTGGTGGGCTCTTCCAACAAGTAAAATAGGGTCCCAGTGAAAAAGATAAAATGCCCATGCATGCGCACACCCCTGATCGACCCTGGCCACTCCCTAGTTATGCCACACTTCACCTCTGATTTGCTTTGGACTTGCCAATTAGGTCAACCCCCACCCATTGTCTGTGCCAAACCCTGCCTACCAAGCCCCTACCAAGCTTTTCCCTTTTCCCTCTGCCAAGGGGCCCATGACTATAGCTTGCAGTGGAGTTTAAGTGGGTGGAGTTTTCCATAATGGGTGGATTAGGGTTTTATGCAGAGACCAATCAGTTGTCCTTTCGTTGGGCCCGTACTGTACTTAGTCGGCAAGGACCACTGCCCAGGGTAGCCAAAAAGGGTATTGGGCCAATAAGCTGGGTGCCCTTCTTGGGAGGAATTTAGTAGAATGTTGACCCATGATTTCTGATGAAAGACCTGCCTATTGTCCACAGCACCCTTCTGAACCTGTACTCTCTTCTCCCAAGGGAAGGGCTGAGCTGGGCCATCAGAGGGATTAAAGGGTCAGTAATGCCAACAAATGAGCAGACTTCTCTTTCATCATGGCCAGATTGATTGGATGTTCATTTCTATATAACTCCACCAGTCTATATAAACATAACACCCCCAGCACGAGGCTCAAGAAATAATGGAAAGCAAGACATTAATCACAGAACCATGACAATTAACAAACTTCTTGTTCTGTAACGGAGGATAAAGGCCCGTGGGAAGGAAGACAATTTATTGTTAAAGAGACAAGATGTACTCAGTGCAGATTTCTGGTGCCGACGCTTTTGCTGATTGCTTGATAAAGCGTTTAATCGCCTGTCACTGGCAGTTGTGTGACGCTGGAGGGGGAATGTGAAACGCAAGCGGCTCATGCGTGGGATGAGGGACAGAGATGATTCAAACACTTGAATCTGAATGAGGCACAAAGATGCTGCTGCTGAATCTAACCAAGCTGCAAGGTCGCTTCCCACAGACTTTCTGTCTTATTAAAAGCAGGTTGTTTCTCTTTATTAAAGGGGAAATACACCCTATATAAAAGTAGGTTTCAGAAACCACTCAGAACTGTATATTCTAAAGCCCTTCTGCCTTTCGGCAGCTCTGACAAAATCCTTGACCATTTTGCTCTGCTGTTCCACCTGCCTTCTTTACTTCAGTGACAACTCAGCTCTTAAAGGGCTCTACACAGTGTGGCATCCCCTTGGACTGTGACCCCATTTTGGATCCCTTAAGACATCTCTGTTGCCGCTTAAAGTTCCAAGGATAAGGATGTGAGCACAAGGCTAAGGTGCTAGGGGTTTTCTGGACTTTATTGGACTTCCTTTAAGGTCCAACATTGAGTCAGGACCCATACAGTATCTAATAAGCAGGTTATAGTTATAAAAACATCATGCAATTTTAGTCATATTTCCTGAAATATCAGACAGCAAATTAGTGAAGTCTTCCCTGCATTGTAAACTCTATAGAGCAGGGCTTTCTTTACGTCTTATTTTTGTATGGAATCTGTATATTCAATATATACACCTTGCTCTATGTGTTAATAACAAAATGAATAATGATAAAAAATATGAACTTCAAGTTGGACTTTGAGAAGAGTTGGGTTCATTGGTTAATTTAGATATTGCACTTTAGTAAAAGGATTGTATTGCATTTTATGCATTTGTGTTGTTGTGAGTAAACCCTGGATATTGTGGCTTTGTGGTCACTATGGTGCTACATACATGTAGATCAAATAGGTGTTTTATGCTGTACACCAATTTCTGTTTGCAGTTCAAATTTCCAACTATGATGGCTTGAGGGAGCAGTGTTGATCTTTGCCACTAGATGGCAACAGAGTTGCTAGAAACTTTGCACTTCCACTTACCTTGCTTTTATTTAGTAGGCCTTTTATTACCACGGGTAATTTTGCCCATTAATTCTGCATACTTTTTTCTTCATACTGCAGTATTTCTTAACTGTCACATCTTGGTTGAAGGAGCGTTAATTTAGTTAACTAACAATAACTGAAAATCAGTGGGGCGAATTTTGAGTTCATGGGAGTTATTTTAAACTCCCATAAACTCCCATGAACTCAAAATTCGACCAAGTGCAATTTATTATAAAAATCTAATTTTTTCACACTCGGATGAATCGTATTGAACCCCAAATTCAAATCGAGTTCTATTTTTTTTCTTAGAAAAAAACTTGAATGTCAGGAAGGCTGCAAACAACTCCAAATTGATCCCAGGATGTCTTCCATAGGCTCAAACAGCAATTGGGCAGGTTTAAGGTGGCGAATAGTCAAAAATCTAATTCTTAAAAGAGCCAGTGTATGATAAATTTCGAAAATCGATTTCGAATTTTAAAAAAAAATTCTAACAATTCCCTGGTCGAATTTGACCATTTTGGCCATAAAAAAAAAACTTGAAAAAAAAATTTTAAATTTGCAGCCCTGTGAGGCTACAGCAAAACATATTTTTCTGGGTTTAGGTTGCCATTAGCATTTTTGCTGCATGCATTGTCAACATACCTTAATTTTTCAGCACTGTTACTATTGTACACAAAGGTGAATCCCCCCCCACCAAAATGATCATATTTACTATTCACTAATTTTACACTTACTCATTCAGTCAAGCCATAAATGTTTTGTAGAACTTGTTTTGCAGTGTAAAGAATGACCATTCCCAGACTGACCACTAGAGGGTGATGATACCATAAAATCTGTGGACCTCATTGACTATTAACAAGCAGAAAACTGGGTGCAAAATCACATGCAACTTTACCATGGGCCAACAAGGCATGTGCAAAACTGCTGCACTTTTTTTTATTTTTTTTATTTTTTTTATAATTTTCAGATATATGGAAGTGTATGTCTGTGCTCATTTTGCCATAGGGGGGTTTGCACAAGTATCCACCATTTGTCAACCAGTGCAAACATTTGTTTGGTGACTTTTGCCATGTACATTTACTCTGCATTAAATTGATAAATTATGTCAACATGACTAGTGTAAATTAGCAATTTTGTTGATAAATTTGATACAAAGGCAAACAACAATCTGGTTGTACCAATACGTGACCGAAGAATAAAGTTGCCTGTTAAAGTTGAATGCACAAAAGACTGGTTGCCATAGAAATAAGTGGAATTTCAACATTTCAACTTTGCTCCGGTGCTGCAAACAGATGAGTGGAATTCTCACTTTTCCTCATGCAATTTTGAAGCCTGAGCATTGGCTGTGAAAGAGGTGCGCAGAACATCTTTTGACAAAGCAGAGATTGGGGGGGGGGTGAAAAAGCTTTTTCTTGTATAAATCCAGAGGAACATGTAGGTGGGAACCTTTCTACGTAAATATGAGTCACTGCTCATCTATCTTCTGGGGAATGGGAATGTACAGCACGCTGGTCCCTTATTCATGATTCTTGGCCTCTGTTTGGGAGACCTCAATTAATATGGGTGATACAGAGTTTTTTCATCAGCCACAGTGCTCTCATGTGCCACTTTCTATACATTTAAATAGTAATGGCACTGCCTATGGCAGACACTGGCAAAGTCAGTAACTGCAATGTAACTGTACTGTAATGGTAATGTGCCTGTAATTTAACTATAATGTAATGTTACTTATTGTAACTATACCTGTAATGTAACTGTCCTGTAATTGTAATGTAACTGCAATAGTAACAAAATTGTAATGTCACTGTACCATAATTGTAATGGAACTGTAATGTCACTGTAATTGTAGTGTAACTGTACTGAAACTGTAATGTACCTGTAATGTATCTGTAATTCCAATTGTACTGTAACTGTACAATAATGAAGTGCTCAACCTGCAAAGTTTCCACTTGTTGGAAGTGGTGGGTGCTCAACTAGAAGTCCCACTTCTCTCATGGGGACAAAAGTCAGTATAGAAAAAAAACTTGCCTCCATGATAGGAATTCAAAAATAATCACCTGCTCTGAGGCCGCTGATCCCCAGCCATTGGTTGGGGATCAATGAGCGATTATAGGTGAAGACTTGCAAATGACTCATTAATGTCCCTGTGGCCAACTATGCATCCAGAACCGCCTGTTTAATAGCACAGATACAGACTAATAATTCAGAACCATATATCCAAACTTGCAGACAGCCTGTTTCGATCTCCTTAAATCTCATCAGTAATGTAACTGTACTGTAACATGACTTTAATATAACCATAACTATAATGGAAATACTAATAGGGATGCACCAGATCCAGGATTCCGGGTTCAGCTGAATCCTTTGTCCGGCCGAACTGAATCTGCATATGCAAATTAGGGGCGGGGAGGGAAATCACTTGACTTTTTGTCACAAAACAAGGAAGTAAAAAATGTTTTCCCCTTCCCACCCCTAATTTGCAAATGCAAATTAGGATTCGGTTTGGTATTCGGTCGAATCTCTCGCTAAGGATTCGAGGGTTTGGCCGAATCCAAAATAGTGGATTCAGTGAATCCCTATTTTAAATATGCAGTCCCCTTATCCTTCATAGTATTAGCACTTGGATAACCAAGGTCAGATCACTGTGATTTAAGATTTGGGGGCCTCTCAGTTAATCTGTGTTTTGGTTGCCGGGACCAGGGACCCTGACAGCAGTACAGAATTTTCAGTTGCCAGACAGAAAGAGGAAGGCAAATAACTAAGTACCATGACAAATGAAGAACAAATGAAAGGTTTCTTAGAAGAGGTCTCTATTTGGCTAGAGATCTGCGGTCAGGGTGATCACTCCACTCATGCACTTACTGTGTCCTTATGTCTCACTTACATGCAACATTCTATTTGCCCCTTGCAGGCTGCTTCTACAGTCAAAACCGGCAAATAGCATAGCACAGGCAAATACTGCTTTTAATAGCAATTACATTTACAAATAACTTTACAACTATTGAAAATGTGTAATCAGTGTATACAATAATGCTGCTTAAAACAACATTTTCATTCATTATGCAACATTTTTGTTTTACTTTCCCTTTAAATATGCTGTATTCGATACCTCTTATGTAGCAAAAATGGGCAGCAAAAAAACACTAGGCTTTTGGCTGGACAGTCCATAATCATTGCCACCTCGTTGAATAACCTAAAATTTGAGACATAGCACTAATTGCTCAAAGCTTTCTGTTCCCATTTTCCCTTTTTAGCTCAATCCATCAATGTCGCTCTGAAATGAGCAGAATATTGACGATACTGAGAAAAAAAGGAAGGAGAGGCACATCCATTCCAGGCTTTTGGCACTGAGCAAGGGAACTATGGAAGGCAATGCTTTTGCAGTCACTATGAAAGCAAATTAATAGCACATAGAAAAATATGACAGATGCTTAAAAAAGTAATTAGATGGTCTCATAAAGGTAATTAGTCCCTGCTCCAATTATACCTTGAGCTACAGTCTGAACATTATATCATTAATACTTCTGCAGCCCATAATTCCCCCACCAGCCAACACTCTTGTGTTTGTGCTGTAGGACGGTTTAAAACTCTGTGACCTCCCGCCACCAAATCACTCCCACGCCTACCAGTGGGATCATTCCCACAAGCAAGTCCCTCCCACTCCCGACAGTGTCACCTATTGGGGATGGAGTCAAGAAAGATAGTCGCCAACAGGAAAAGGATTGGGAATGCTCCCACTCCCCCCTGCATTGTTTAGAAGGTGGTTTGCAGTTTTAACAGTATGGTTGCTAGGGTACAAATTATCCTAGCAACCATACACCAATTTGACTAAGAGACTGGGGTATGAATAGGAGAGACCTGAATAGAAAGATGAGTAATAAAATAATATTAAATTTGTAGCCATACAGAACATTTGTTCTTTGGATGGAGTCATCTGAAAGAAGGAAAGATTCAGGAGAAGAAGACAAAAAAATTTCAAAAACTATAAAAAAGAAAAAATGAAGTCCAACGTAAAAGTGGCTTATAATTAGCCATTCTATAACATACTAAAAGTTAACTTAAAGGTGAACCACCCCTTTAAGAAGGAGAGTCTTCATTTTTAAAGTATTGGTTGAAAATTCCAAAGTTTTGAGTATTGAGCAGTGTGGATGCTACTGGGTTGAACTGGGAGTAGTCAGTCAACATGGGGCTAACCATGGGTTGATTAACCAGGCTAAATGAACCCTTTATGATCAAAAAGCATGTAGATGGGAGCTAAAAATCAATCCATGCTCACAGTGCAGTTTAGCTGGTCTTTATTTCAGATTGACCCCAGCAGCCTACCGCATTTTGTGCACCTTTGATGACCAGTTTGTTAACCCCACAGTTGCTGGCACCAACTGCCTTTCAC